>NC_088354.1:0-12500 GCF_036884655.1 Musa acuminata AAA Group | reverse complement strand
GTTTAGGGTTTAGGGTTTAGGGTTTAGGGTTTAGGGTTTAGGGTTTAGGGTTTAGGGTTTAGGGTTTAGGGTTTAGGGTTTAGGGTTTAGGGTTTAGGGTTTAGGGTTTAGGGTTTAGGGTTTAGGGTTTAGGGTTTAGGGTTTAGGGTTTAGGGTTTAGGGTTTAGGGTTTAGGGTTTAGGGTTTAGGGTTTAGGGTTTAGGGTTTAGGGTTTAGGGTTTAGGGTTTAGGGTTTAGGGTTTAGGGTTTAGGGTTTAGGGTTTAGGGTTTAGGGTTTAGGGTTTAGGGTTTAGGGTTTAGGGTTTAGGGTTTAGGGTTTAGGGTTTAGGGTTTAGGGTTTAGGGTTTAGGGTTTAGGGTTTAGGGTTTAGGGTTTAGGGTTTAGGGTTTAGGGTTTAGGGTTTAGGGTTTAGGGTTTAGGGTTTAGGGTTTAGGGTTTAGGGTTTAGGGTTTAGGGTTTAGGGTTTAGGGTTTAGGGTTTAGGGTTTAGGGTTTAGGGTTTAGGGTTTAGGGTTTAGGGTTTAGGGTTTAGGGTTTAGGGTTTAGGGTTTAGGGTTTAGGGTTTAGGGTTTAGGGTTTAGGGTTTAGGGTTTAGGGTTTAGGGTTTAGGGTTTAGGGTTTAGGGTTTAGGGTTTAGGGTTTAGGGTTTAGGGTTTAGGGTTTAGGGTTTAGGGTTTAGGGTTTAGGGTTTAGGGTTTAGGGTTTAGGGTTTAGGGTTTAGGGTTTAGGGTTTAGGGTTTAGGGTTTAGGGTTTAGGGTTTAGGGTTTAGGGTTTAGGGTTTAGGGTTTAGGGTTTAGGGTTTAGGGTTTAGGGTTTAGGGTTTAGGGTTTAGGGTTTAGGGTTTAGGGTTTAGGGTTTAGGGTTTAGGGTTTAGGGTTTAGGGTTTAGGGTTTAGGGTTTAGGGTTTAGGGTTTAGGGTTTAGGGTTTAGGGTTTAGGGTTTAGGGTTTAGGGTTTAGGGTTTAGGGTTTAGGGTTTAGGGTTTAGGGTTTAGGGTTTAGGGTTTAGGGTTTAGGGTTTAGGGTTTAGGGTTTAGGGTTTAGGGTTTAGGGTTTAGGGTTTAGGGTTTAGGGTTTAGGGTTTAGGGTTTAGGGTTTAGGGTTTAGGGTTTAGGGTTTAGGGTTTAGGGTTTAGGGTTTAGGGTTTAGGGTTTAGGGTTTAGGGTTTAGGGTTTAGGGTTTAGGGTTTAGGGTTTAGGGTTTAGGGTTTAGGGTTTAGGGTTTAGGGTTTAGGGTTTAGGGTTTAGGGTTTAGGGTTTAGGGTTTAGGGTTTAGGGTTTAGGGTTTAGGGTTTAGGGTTTAGGGTTTAGGGTTTAGGGTTTAGGGTTTAGGGTTTAGGGTTTAGGGTTTAGGGTTTAGGGTTTAGGGTTTAGGGTTTAGGGTTTAGGGTTTAGGGTTTAGGGTTTAGGGTTTAGGGTTTAGGGTTTAGGGTTTAGGGTTTAGGGTTTAGGGTTTAGGGTTTAGGGTTTAGGGTTTAGGGTTTAGGGTTTAGGGTTTAGGGTTTAGGGTTTAGGGTTTAGGGTTTAGGGTTTAGGGTTTAGGGTTTAGGGTTTAGGGTTTAGGGTTTAGGGTTTAGGGTTTAGGGTTTAGGGTTTAGGGTTTAGGGTTTAGGGTTTAGGGTTTAGGGTTTAGGGTTTAGGGTTTAGGGTTTAGGGTTTAGGGTTTAGGGTTTAGGGTTTAGGGTTTAGGGTTTAGGGTTTAGGGTTTAGGGTTTAGGGTTTAGGGTTTAGGGTTTAGGGTTTAGGGTTTAGGGTTTAGGGTTTAGGGTTTAGGGTTTAGGGTTTAGGGTTTAGGGTTTAGGGTTTAGGGTTTAGGGTTTAGGGTTTAGGGTTTAGGGTTTAGGGTTTAGGGTTTAGGGTTTAGGGTTTAGGGTTTAGGGTTTAGGGTTTAGGGTTTAGGGTTTAGGGTTTAGGGTTTAGGGTTTAGGGTTTAGGGTTTAGGGTTTAGGGTTTAGGGTTTAGGGTTTAGGGTTTAGGGTTTAGGGTTTAGGGTTTAGGGTTTAGGGTTTAGGGTTTAGGGTTTAGGGTTTAGGGTTTAGGGTTTAGGGTTTAGGGTTTAGGGTTTAGGGTTTAGGGTTTAGGGTTTAGGGTTTAGGGTTTAGGGTTTAGGGTTTAGGGTTTAGGGTTTAGGGTTTAGGGTTTAGGGTTTAGGGTTTAGGGTTTAGGGTTTAGGGTTTAGGGTTTAGGGTTTAGGGTTTAGGGTTTAGGGTTTAGGGTTTAGGGTTTAGGGTTTAGGGTTTAGGGTTTAGGGTTTAGGGTTTAGGGTTTAGGGTTTAGGGTTTAGGGTTTAGGGTTTAGGGTTTAGGGTTTAGGGTTTAGGGTTTAGGGTTTAGGGTTTAGGGTTTAGGGTTTAGGGTTTAGGGTTTAGGGTTTAGGGTTTAGGGTTTAGGGTTTAGGGTTTAGGGTTTAGGGTTTAGGGTTTAGGGTTTAGGGTTTAGGGTTTAGGGTTTAGGGTTTAGGGTTTAGGGTTTAGGGTTTAGGGTTTAGGGTTTAGGGTTTAGGGTTTAGGGTTTAGGGTTTAGGGTTTAGGGTTTAGGGTTTAGGGTTTAGGGTTTAGGGTTTAGGGTTTAGGGTTTAGGGTTTAGGGTTTAGGGTTTAGGGTTTAGGGTTTAGGGTTTAGGGTTTAGGGTTTAGGGTTTAGGGTTTAGGGTTTAGGGTTTAGGGTTTAGGGTTTAGGGTTTAGGGTTTAGGGTTTAGGGTTTAGGGTTTAGGGTTTAGGGTTTAGGGTTTAGGGTTTAGGGTTTAGGGTTTAGGGTTTAGGGTTTAGGGTTTAGGGTTTAGGGTTTAGGGTTTAGGGTTTAGGGTTTAGGGTTTAGGGTTTAGGGTTTAGGGTTTAGGGTTTAGGGTTTAGGGTTTAGGGTTTAGGGTTTAGGGTTTAGGGTTTAGGGTTTAGGGTTTAGGGTTTAGGGTTTAGGGTTTAGGGTTTAGGGTTTAGGGTTTAGGGTTTAGGGTTTAGGGTTTAGGGTTTAGGGTTTAGGGTTTAGGGTTTAGGGTTTAGGGTTTAGGGTTTAGGGTTTAGGGTTTAGGGTTTAGGGTTTAGGGTTTAGGGTTTAGGGTTTAGGGTTTAGGGTTTAGGGTTTAGGGTTTAGGGTTTAGGGTTTAGGGTTTAGGGTTTAGGGTTTAGGGTTTAGGGTTTAGGGTTTAGGGTTTAGGGTTTAGGGTTTAGGGTTTAGGGTTTAGGGTTTAGGGTTTAGGGTTTAGGGTTTAGGGTTTAGGGTTTAGGGTTTAGGGTTTAGGGTTTAGGGTTTAGGGTTTAGGGTTTAGGGTTTAGGGTTTAGGGTTTAGGGTTTAGGGTTTAGGGTTTAGGGTTTAGGGTTTAGGGTTTAGGGTTTAGGGTTTAGGGTTTAGGGTTTAGGGTTTAGGGTTTAGGGTTTAGGGTTTAGGGTTTAGGGTTTAGGGTTTAGGGTTTAGGGTTTAGGGTTTAGGGTTTAGGGTTTAGGGTTTAGGGTTTAGGGTTTAGGGTTTAGGGTTTAGGGTTTAGGGTTTAGGGTTTAGGGTTTAGGGTTTAGGGTTTAGGGTTTAGGGTTTAGGGTTTAGGGTTTAGGGTTTAGGGTTTAGGGTTTAGGGTTTAGGGTTTAGGGTTTAGGGTTTAGGGTTTAGGGTTTAGGGTTTAGGGTTTAGGGTTTAGGGTTTAGGGTTTAGGGTTTAGGGTTTAGGGTTTAGGGTTTAGGGTTTAGGGTTTAGGGTTTAGGGTTTAGGGTTTAGGGTTTAGGGTTTAGGGTTTAGGGTTTAGGGTTTAGGGTTTAGGGTTTAGGGTTTAGGGTTTAGGGTTTAGGGTTTAGGGTTTAGGGTTTAGGGTTTAGGGTTTAGGGTTTAGGGTTTAGGGTTTAGGGTTTAGGGTTTAGGGTTTAGGGTTTAGGGTTTAGGGTTTAGGGTTTAGGGTTTAGGGTTTAGGGTTTAGGGTTTAGGGTTTAGGGTTTAGGGTTTAGGGTTTAGGGTTTAGGGTTTAGGGTTTAGGGTTTAGGGTTTAGGGTTTAGGGTTTAGGGTTTAGGGTTTAGGGTTTAGGGTTTAGGGTTTAGGGTTTAGGGTTTAGGGTTTAGGGTTTAGGGTTTAGGGTTTAGGGTTTAGGGTTTAGGGTTTAGGGTTTAGGGTTTAGGGTTTAGGGTTTAGGGTTTAGGGTTTAGGGTTTAGGGTTTAGGGTTTAGGGTTTAGGGTTTAGGGTTTAGGGTTTAGGGTTTAGGGTTTAGGGTTTAGGGTTTAGGGTTTAGGGTTTAGGGTTTAGGGTTTAGGGTTTAGGGTTTAGGGTTTAGGGTTTAGGGTTTAGGGTTTAGGGTTTAGGGTTTAGGGTTTAGGGTTTAGGGTTTAGGGTTTAGGGTTTAGGGTTTAGGGTTTAGGGTTTAGGGTTTAGGGTTTAGGGTTTAGGGTTTAGGGTTTAGGGTTTAGGGTTTAGGGTTTAGGGTTTAGGGTTTAGGGTTTAGGGTTTAGGGTTTAGGGTTTAGGGTTTAGGGTTTAGGGTTTAGGGTTTAGGGTTTAGGGTTTAGGGTTTAGGGTTTAGGGTTTAGGGTTTAGGGTTTAGGGTTTAGGGTTTAGGGTTTAGGGTTTAGGGTTTAGGGTTTAGGGTTTAGGGTTTAGGGTTTAGGGTTTAGGGTTTAGGGTTTAGGGTTTAGGGTTTAGGGTTTAGGGTTTAGGGTTTAGGGTTTAGGGTTTAGGGTTTAGGGTTTAGGGTTTAGGGTTTAGGGTTTAGGGTTTAGGGTTTAGGGTTTAGGGTTTAGGGTTTAGGGTTTAGGGTTTAGGGTTTAGGGTTTAGGGTTTAGGGTTTAGGGTTTAGGGTTTAGGGTTTAGGGTTTAGGGTTTAGGGTTTAGGGTTTAGGGTTTAGGGTTTAGGGTTTAGGGTTTAGGGTTTAGGGTTTAGGGTTTAGGGTTTAGGGTTTAGGGTTTAGGGTTTAGGGTTTAGGGTTTAGGGTTTAGGGTTTAGGGTTTAGGGTTTAGGGTTTAGGGTTTAGGGTTTAGGGTTTAGGGTTTAGGGTTTAGGGTTTAGGGTTTAGGGTTTAGGGTTTAGGGTTTAGGGTTTAGGGTTTAGGGTTTAGGGTTTAGGGTTTAGGGTTTAGGGTTTAGGGTTTAGGGTTTAGGGTTTAGGGTTTAGGGTTTAGGGTTTAGGGTTTAGGGTTTAGGGTTTAGGGTTTAGGGTTTAGGGTTTAGGGTTTAGGGTTTAGGGTTTAGGGTTTAGGGTTTAGGGTTTAGGGTTTAGGGTTTAGGGTTTAGGGTTTAGGGTTTAGGGTTTAGGGTTTAGGGTTTAGGGTTTAGGGTTTAGGGTTTAGGGTTTAGGGTTTAGGGTTTAGGGTTTAGGGTTTAGGGTTTAGGGTTTAGGGTTTAGGGTTTAGGGTTTAGGGTTTAGGGTTTAGGGTTTAGGGTTTAGGGTTTAGGGTTTAGGGTTTAGGGTTTAGGGTTTAGGGTTTAGGGTTTAGGGTTTAGGGTTTAGGGTTTAGGGTTTAGGGTTTAGGGTTTAGGGTTTAGGGTTTAGGGTTTAGGGTTTAGGGTTTAGGGTTTAGGGTTTAGGGTTTAGGGTTTAGGGTTTAGGGTTTAGGGTTTAGGGTTTAGGGTTTAGGGTTTAGGGTTTAGGGTTTAGGGTTTAGGGTTTAGGGTTTAGGGTTTAGGGTTTAGGGTTTAGGGTTTAGGGTTTAGGGTTTAGGGTTTAGGGTTTAGGGTTTAGGGTTTAGGGTTTAGGGTTTAGGGTTTAGGGTTTAGGGTTTAGGGTTTAGGGTTTAGGGTTTAGGGTTTAGGGTTTAGGGTTTAGGGTTTAGGGTTTAGGGTTTAGGGTTTAGGGTTTAGGGTTTAGGGTTTAGGGTTTAGGGTTTAGGGTTTAGGGTTTAGGGTTTAGGGTTTAGGGTTTAGGGTTTAGGGTTTAGGGTTTAGGGTTTAGGGTTTAGGGTTTAGGGTTTAGGGTTTAGGGTTTAGGGTTTAGGGTTTAGGGTTTAGGGTTTAGGGTTTAGGGTTTAGGGTTTAGGGTTTAGGGTTTAGGGTTTAGGGTTTAGGGTTTAGGGTTTAGGGTTTAGGGTTTAGGGTTTAGGGTTTAGGGTTTAGGGTTTAGGGTTTAGGGTTTAGGGTTTAGGGTTTAGGGTTTAGGGTTTAGGGTTTAGGGTTTAGGGTTTAGGGTTTAGGGTTTAGGGTTTAGGGTTTAGGGTTTAGGGTTTAGGGTTTAGGGTTTAGGGTTTAGGGTTTAGGGTTTAGGGTTTAGGGTTTAGGGTTTAGGGTTTAGGGTTTAGGGTTTAGGGTTTAGGGTTTAGGGTTTAGGGTTTAGGGTTTAGGGTTTAGGGTTTAGGGTTTAGGGTTTAGGGTTTAGGGTTTAGGGTTTAGGGTTTAGGGTTTAGGGTTTAGGGTTTAGGGTTTAGGGTTTAGGGTTTAGGGTTTAGGGTTTAGGGTTTAGGGTTTAGGGTTTAGGGTTTAGGGTTTAGGGTTTAGGGTTTAGGGTTTAGGGTTTAGGGTTTAGGGTTTAGGGTTTAGGGTTTAGGGTTTAGGGTTTAGGGTTTAGGGTTTAGGGTTTAGGGTTTAGGGTTTAGGGTTTAGGGTTTAGGGTTTAGGGTTTAGGGTTTAGGGTTTAGGGTTTAGGGTTTAGGGTTTAGGGTTTAGGGTTTAGGGTTTAGGGTTTAGGGTTTAGGGTTTAGGGTTTAGGGTTTAGGGTTTAGGGTTTAGGGTTTAGGGTTTAGGGTTTAGGGTTTAGGGTTTAGGGTTTAGGGTTTAGGGTTTAGGGTTTAGGGTTTAGGGTTTAGGGTTTAGGGTTTAGGGTTTAGGGTTTAGGGTTTAGGGTTTAGGGTTTAGGGTTTAGGGTTTAGGGTTTAGGGTTTAGGGTTTAGGGTTTAGGGTTTAGGGTTTAGGGTTTCAGGGTTTAGGGTTTAGGGTTTAGGGTTTAGGGTTTAGGGTTTAGGGTTTAGGGTTTAGGGTTTAGGGTTTAGGGTTTAGGGTTTAGGGTTTAGGGTTTAGGGTTTAGGGTTTAGGGTTTAGGGTTTAGGGTTTAGGGTTTAGGGTTTAGGGTTTAGGGTTTAGGGTTTAGGGTTTAGGGTTTAGGGTTTAGGGTTTAGGGTTTAGGGTTTAGGGTTTAGGGTTTAGGGTTTAGGGTTTAGGGTTTAGGGTTTAGGGTTTAGGGTTTAGGGTTTAGGGTTTAGGGTTTAGGGTTTAGGGTTTAGGGTTTAGGGTTTAGGGTTTAGGGTTTAGGGTTTAGGGTTTAGGGTTTAGGGTTTAGGGTTTAGGGTTTAGGGTTTAGGGTTTAGGGTTTAGGGTTTAGGGTTTAGGGTTTAGGGTTTAGGGTTTAGGGTTTAGGGTTTAGGGTTTAGGGTTTAGGGTTTAGGGTTTAGGGTTTAGGGTTTAGGGTTTAGGGTTTAGGGTTTAGGGTTTAGGGTTTAGGGTTTAGGGTTTAGGGTTTAGGGTTTAGGGTTTAGGGTTTAGGGTTTAGGGTTTAGGGTTTAGGGTTTAGGGTTTAGGGTTTAGGGTTTAGGGTTTAGGGTTTAGGGTTTAGGGTTTAGGGTTTAGGGTTTAGGGTTTAGGGTTTAGGGTTTAGGGTTTAGGGTTTAGGGTTTAGGGTTTAGGGTTTAGGGTTTAGGGTTTAGGGTTTAGGGTTTAGGGTTTAGGGTTTAGGGTTTAGGGTTTAGGGTTTAGGGTTTAGGGTTTAGGGTTTAGGGTTTAGGGTTTAGGGTTTAGGGTTTAGGGTTTAGGGTTTAGGGTTTAGGGTTTAGGGTTTAGGGTTTAGGGTTTAGGGTTTAGGGTTTAGGGTTTAGGGTTTAGGGTTTAGGGTTTAGGGTTTAGGGTTTAGGGTTTAGGGTTTAGGGTTTAGGGTTTAGGGTTTAGGGTTTAGGGTTTAGGGTTTAGGGTTTAGGGTTTAGGGTTTAGGGTTTAGGGTTTAGGGTTTAGGGTTTAGGGTTTAGGGTTTAGGGTTTAGGGTTTAGGGTTTAGGGTTTAGGGTTTAGGGTTTAGGGTTTAGGGTTTAGGGTTTAGGGTTTAGGGTTTAGGGTTTAGGGTTTAGGGTTTAGGGTTTAGGGTTTAGGGTTTAGGGTTTAGGGTTTAGGGTTTAGGGTTTAGGGTTTAGGGTTTAGGGTTTAGGGTTTAGGGTTTAGGGTTTAGGGTTTAGGGTTTAGGGTTTAGGGTTTAGGGTTTAGGGTTTAGGGTTTAGGGTTTAGGGTTTAGGGTTTAGGGTTTAGGGTTTAGGGTTTAGGGTTTAGGGTTTAGGGTTTAGGGTTTAGGGTTTAGGGTTTAGGGTTTAGGGTTTAGGGTTTAGGGTTTAGGGTTTAGGGTTTAGGGTTTAGGGTTTAGGGTTTAGGGTTTAGGGTTTAGGGTTTAGGGTTTAGGGTTTAGGGTTTAGGGTTTAGGGTTTAGGGTTTAGGGTTTAGGGTTTAGGGTTTAGGGTTTAGGGTTTAGGGTTTAGGGTTTAGGGTTTAGGGTTTAGGGTTTAGGGTTTAGGGTTTAGGGTTTAGGGTTTAGGGTTTAGGGTTTAGGGTTTAGGGTTTAGGGTTTAGGGTTTAGGGTTTAGGGTTTAGGGTTTAGGGTTTAGGGTTTAGGGTTTAGGGTTTAGGGTTTAGGGTTTAGGGTTTAGGGTTTAGGGTTTAGGGTTTAGGGTTTAGGGTTTAGGGTTTAGGGTTTAGGGTTTAGGGTTTAGGGTTTAGGGTTTAGGGTTTAGGGTTTAGGGTTTAGGGTTTAGGGTTTAGGGTTTAGGGTTTAGGGTTTAGGGTTTAGGGTTTAGGGTTTAGGGTTTAGGGTTTAGGGTTTAGGGTTTAGGGTTTAGGGTTTAGGGTTTAGGGTTTAGGGTTTAGGGTTTAGGGTTTAGGGTTTAGGGTTTAGGGTTTAGGGTTTAGGGTTTAGGGTTTAGGGTTTAGGGTTTAGGGTTTAGGGTTTAGGGTTTAGGGTTTAGGGTTTAGGGTTTAGGGTTTAGGGTTTAGGGTTTAGGGTTTAGGGTTTAGGGTTTAGGGTTTAGGGTTTAGGGTTTAGGGTTTAGGGTTTAGGGTTTAGGGTTTAGGGTTTAGGGTTTAGGGTTTAGGGTTTAGGGTTTAGGGTTTAGGGTTTAGGGTTTAGGGTTTAGGGTTTAGGGTTTAGGGTTTAGGGTTTAGGGTTTAGGGTTTAGGGTTTAGGGTTTAGGGTTTAGGGTTTAGGGTTTAGGGTTTAGGGTTTAGGGTTTAGGGTTTAGGGTTTAGGGTTTAGGGTTTAGGGTTTAGGGTTTAGGGTTTAGGGTTTAGGGTTTAGGGTTTAGGGTTTAGGGTTTAGGGTTTAGGGTTTAGGGTTTAGGGTTTAGGGTTTAGGGTTTAGGGTTTAGGGTTTAGGGTTTAGGGTTTAGGGTTTAGGGTTTAGGGTTTAGGGTTTAGGGTTTAGGGTTTAGGGTTTAGGGTTTAGGGTTTAGGGTTTAGGGTTTAGGGTTTAGGGTTTAGGGTTTAGGGTTTAGGGTTTAGGGTTTAGGGTTTAGGGTTTAGGGTTTAGGGTTTAGGGTTTAGGGTTTAGGGTTTAGGGTTTAGGGTTTAGGGTTTAGGGTTTAGGGTTTAGGGTTTAGGGTTTAGGGTTTAGGGTTTAGGGTTTAGGGTTTAGGGTTTAGGGTTTAGGGTTTAGGGTTTAGGGTTTAGGGTTTAGGGTTTAGGGTTTAGGGTTTAGGGTTTAGGGTTTAGGGTTTAGGGTTTAGGGTTTAGGGTTTAGGGTTTAGGGTTTAGGGTTTAGGGTTTAGGGTTTAGGGTTTAGGGTTTAGGGTTTAGGGTTTAGGGTTTAGGGTTTAGGGTTTAGGGTTTAGGGTTTAGGGTTTAGGGTTTAGGGTTTAGGGTTTAGGGTTTAGGGTTTAGGGTTTAGGGTTTAGGGTTTAGGGTTTAGGGTTTAGGGTTTAGGGTTTAGGGTTTAGGGTTTAGGGTTTAGGGTTTAGGGTTTAGGGTTTAGGGTTTAGGGTTTAGGGTTTAGGGTTTAGGGTTTAGGGTTTAGGGTTTAGGGTTTAGGGTTTAGGGTTTAGGGTTTAGGGTTTAGGGTTTAGGGTTTAGGGTTTAGGGTTTAGGGTTTAGGGTTTAGGGTTTAGGGTTTAGGGTTTAGGGTTTAGGGTTTAGGGTTTAGGGTTTAGGGTTTAGGGTTTAGGGTTTAGGGTTTAGGGTTTAGGGTTTAGGGTTTAGGGTTTAGGGTTTAGGGTTTAGGGTTTAGGGTTTAGGGTTTAGGGTTTAGGGTTTAGGGTTTAGGGTTTAGGGTTTAGGGTTTAGGGTTTAGGGTTTAGGGTTTAGGGTTTAGGGTTTAGGGTTTAGGGTTTAGGGTTTAGGGTTTAGGGTTTAGGGTTTAGGGTTTAGGGTTTAGGGTTTAGGGTTTAGGGTTTAGGGTTTAGGGTTTAGGGTTTAGGGTTTAGGGTTTAGGGTTTAGGGTTTAGGGTTTAGGGTTTAGGGTTTAGGGTTTAGGGTTTAGGGTTTAGGGTTTAGGGTTTAGGGTTTAGGGTTTAGGGTTTAGGGTTTAGGGTTTAGGGTTTAGGGTTTAGGGTTTAGGGTTTAGGGTTTAGGGTTTAGGGTTTAGGGTTTAGGGTTTAGGGTTTAGGGTTTAGGGTTTAGGGTTTAGGGTTTAGGGTTTAGGGTTTAGGGTTTAGGGTTTAGGGTTTAGGGTTTAGGGTTTAGGGTTTAGGGTTTAGGGTTTAGGGTTTAGGGTTTAGGGTTTAGGGTTTAGGGTTTAGGGTTTAGGGTTTAGGGTTTAGGGTTTAGGGTTTAGGGTTTAGGGTTTAGGGTTTAGGGTTTAGGGTTTAGGGTTTAGGGTTTAGGGTTTAGGGTTTAGGGTTTAGGGTTTAGGGTTTAGGGTTTAGGGTTTAGGGTTTAGGGTTTAGGGTTTAGGGTTTAGGGTTTAGGGTTTAGGGTTTAGGGTTTAGGGTTTAGGGTTTAGGGTTTAGGGTTTAGGGTTTAGGGTTTAGGGTTTAGGGTTTAGGGTTTAGGGTTTAGGGTTTAGGGTTTAGGGTTTAGGGTTTAGGGTTTAGGGTTTAGGGTTTAGGGTTTAGGGTTTAGGGTTTAGGGTTTAGGGTTTAGGGTTTAGGGTTTAGGGTTTAGGGTTTAGGGTTTAGGGTTTAGGGTTTAGGGTTTAGGGTTTAGGGTTTAGGGTTTAGGGTTTAGGGTTTAGGGTTTAGGGTTTAGGGTTTAGGGTTTAGGGTTTAGGGTTTAGGGTTTAGGGTTTAGGGTTTAGGGTTTAGGGTTTAGGGTTTAGGGTTTAGGGTTTAGGGTTTAGGGTTTAGGGTTTAGGGTTTAGGGTTTAGGGTTTAGGGTTTAGGGTTTAGGGTTTAGGGTTTAGGGTTTAGGGTTTAGGGTTTAGGGTTTAGGGTTTAGGGTTTAGGGTTTAGGGTTTAGGGTTTAGGGTTTAGGGTTTAGGGTTTAGGGTTTAGGGTTTAGGGTTTAGGGTTTAGGGTTTAGGGTTTAGGGTTTAGGGTTTAGGGTTTAGGGTTTAGGGTTTAGGGTTTAGGGTTTAGGGTTTAGGGTTTAGGGTTTAGGGTTTAGGGTTTAGGGTTTAGGGTTTAGGGTTTAGGGTTTAGGGTTTAGGGTTTAGGGTTTAGGGTTTAGGGTTTAGGGTTTAGGGTTTAGGGTTTAGGGTTTAGGGTTTAGGGTTTAGGGTTTAGGGTTTAGGGTTTAGGGTTTAGGGTTTAGGGTTTAGGGTTTAGGGTTTAGGGTTTAGGGTTTAGGGTTTAGGGTTTAGGGTTTAGGGTTTAGGGTTTAGGGTTTAGGGTTTAGGGTTTAGGGTTTAGGGTTTAGGGTTTAGGGTTTAGGGTTTAGGGTTTAGGGTTTAGGGTTTAGGGTTTAGGGTTTAGGGTTTAGGGTTTAGGGTTTAGGGTTTAGGGTTTAGGGTTTAGGGTTTAGGGTTTAGGGTTTAGGGTTTAGGGTTTAGGGTTTAGGGTTTAGGGTTTAGGGTTTAGGGTTTAGGGTTTAGGGTTTAGGGTTTAGGGTTTAGGGTTTAGGGTTTAGGGTTTAGGGTTTAGGGTTTAGGGTTTAGGGTTTAGGGTTTAGGGTTTAGGGTTTAGGGTTTAGGGTTTAGGGTTTAGGGTTTAGGGTTTAGGGTTTAGGGTTTAGGGTTTAGGGTTTAGGGTTTAGGGTTTAGGGTTTAGGGTTTAGGGTTTAGGGTTTAGGGTTTAGGGTTTAGGGTTTAGGGTTTAGGGTTTAGGGTTTAGGGTTTAGGGTTTAGGGTTTAGGGTTTAGGGTTTAGGGTTTAGGGTTTAGGGTTTAGGGTTTAGGGTTTAGGGTTTAGGGTTTAGGGTTTAGGGTTTAGGGTTTAGGGTTTAGGGTTTAGGGTTTAGGGTTTAGGGTTTAGGGTTTAGGGTTTAGGGTTTAGGGTTTAGGGTTTAGGGTTTAGGGTTTAGGGTTTAGGGTTTAGGGTTTAGGGTTTAGGGTTTAGGGTTTAGGGTTTAGGGTTTAGGGTTTAGGGTTTAGGGTTTAGGGTTTAGGGTTTAGGGTTTAGGGTTTAGGGTTTAGGGTTTAGGGTTTAGGGTTTAGGGTTTAGGGTTTAGGGTTTAGGGTTTAGGGTTTAGGGTTTAGGGTTTAGGGTTTAGGGTTTAGGGTTTAGGGTTTAGGGTTTAGGGTTTAGGGTTTAGGGTTTAGGGTTT